>NC_134360.1:106350217-106355217 GCF_048569485.1 Anomaloglossus baeobatrachus
CAATGTGCCTTGATGTTTGTTGATAAAATGTTTTGATAACTGAGATGTGCCCCCAGAGGTTTTTTTATGTATTACATCATATATATGTTCTTTTATACGTGTGTGCAGTTCTCGTTTTGTACTTCCAATATGTTTTAGTTTGCAAGTTATGCATTCTGCCAAATACACTATATATGAACTTCTACAATTTATAAAAGTTTTTATCGCATAGCTACTGCTAGCATCACTGTTTTCAAAAGATGTGATCTTTTTAGGAGTCAATGGGCACATTTTACACTGTTTTCTCGCACAATGGTAAAAACCCTTTAAAGACAGCCAGTTGGTGCCTAGAAGATTTGATTGTTTATTTTTATTTTTGATGTCACTTGGAGATAACTTATCCCCCAGTGACATTGCTTTTTTGGCAACTAATCTACAATTATTATTGAGAATTTTTTTCAAGGTTGTGTCTGTTTTTAATATAGTTAGATTGCGGAAAAAAATCTTTCGTATGTCCGCAAACTGATTACTATATCGTAAGGCTAAAGTGATGGCTGAATTAGCAATTGGTTGTTTTTTAGTCGTGGTCTGAGTGGTGGTTTTCGTATAATTAATTTTTGATTTTACAACCTTTTGTGCTCTATTTAACATCCATTCTTTGTAACCTCTTTTTTTGAGTCTTATACTAATGGTATCTACTTCAGTTTGGAGGTTTTTCTGAGAGTTGCAATTTCTATGCGCTCGTTGCATTTCTCCTACTGGTATGGCCTTGATGGTATGTGAGGGATGGTGACTTGCTGCATGCAAAATTGTATTTCCTGATACTTGTTTTCTATGGGTGCATGTTTCTATTAACCCAGTGTTAAGACCCGTCATTCGTAAGTCCAAAAAATTCACAGTGTGTTGTTGAAAATCCACCTTAAATTTTAGATTGAAAGGATTATTATTTATGTACATAGTGAGGTCAGATACGAGAGACCCACCGCCCGCCCATACCATGATGACATCATCGATGAATCTCCCGTACCAGACCACACATCCCACAAATGGATTACTGTCACAATAGATATATACCTCTTCCCACCAGCTCATAACTAAATTAGCGACTGACGGGGAATACTTAGCACCCATAGAAACTCCAGTTTCTTGAATAAAAAATTGGGAATCAAACAAAAAGTAATTGTTCGCCATAAGAAACCTGATAGCTTCTACTATGAAGGAAATTTTTTCGTTATCAAAATTTGAATATTTTGCCAAGTGATGTTGGACTGCCATTATTGCTATTTGTTGGGGTATTGAAGTATAAAGAGAAATGACATCTGCTGTTATCCAGCCATAGGTATTTTGCCACTTTAAATCATTAACTTCATTTAAAACACTAATAGTGTCCCTGAGGTAACCTGGAACACGGCGGGCCAGAGTCAATCCACTGCCCCAGCCTCTCGCCCGCCGAGCCAATGCCCGATACTATGGGCCGCATGGGGGGTGGATTCTCCCCTTTATGTGTTTTAGGTAACCCATAGAGGATGGGTGTTCTGGGATTATTAATTTTAAGCCGCTCAGCGTATTTTTTGTCATAACAACCAAGGGAAGCCCCCTCATTGATTAGCTTGTGAATTTTCTTATTGATGGTGATGGTGGGGTCAGTGGCGACAGGGACATAAGTGTTGGTATCAGACACCAAAAGGCGCATCCAATCAATATAATCAGCTTTGTCCATTATTACCACCGATCCCCCTTTGTCAGATTTTTTGATTATAATATCTGAATTTTTCTCAAGTTGACAAAGTGCCTCTCTCTGTTGGACATTTAAGTTACTGAGATTGTTGTTTTTGCCAGATTCATGTAGCAGTCTCATCCCTCTCCATATTTTTTTGGAAGTTTACTATGGCTTCACATCTTTCATTTAACGGATAAAAATCCGGATTGGAAATACTAGGGGCAGAATCTCTACCATTGGGGGACTCTAGTTTGTATTGATCTCCCAACTCTTCCAATGTTAGCAATGCCATTTGTTCTTTAAATTTAAAATTTGTATACATATTTTCATGTTCAACTATATTGGCATCGAATTGCACAGTATCATCCCCAACAAAATGTTTTTTTACCACAACATTACGAACAAATTTGTTAATATCACACAATGTACCAAACAAATCAAAATTATTAGTTGGTGCAAAATTTAAACCCAGAGCAAGAAGTGCTCTTTGTGTTGCCGTAATGTCACAGGAAGATAAATTAATGACATCAAAATTTACATTAGAGTCTATGTCTTTTTGGGACGCAGGGTATAGCCTTTTGGATTTGTGTTTCCTACCTCTTCTTCTGCATTTCCTCTGAAATGCTTTTGTTTTCTGTAGTAGTTTTTTGAAGGTTGAAGTGTTGATTCAGCAGATGATTCATCTGTGGTGTAACCCACGGAAGTATCTAGATCAGAGGAGCCAAATGAAACTTTGGATTTTACTCTGGGAGTCTTTAGTATGGAACGCGGACTTTTCCATCTGTTGGTGTTTTCCCATCTGCCCCATTCATACACCTGGTTAGCTGAATAGTCATGTAAGTCTCTATTTAACTTGCGTTTTTTCATATCCATGATGCTTATTTCAATTTTATCAACTGCTGCTTGTATGCGATTAATCGTATCCATGTAGTCTGCTTCAGAAGTGATTGTTTTTGCTTCATCCAAGCCTGTCTGAGTCTCCTTGAGTGTGATTTCCTCATGTTCAATAATCAAGCCCATGAGTTTCAAGGAGCACGAGGATAGCGTATCATTCCATTTAGAAACAAAGTTCTCAGAGTAAATTGTATTAGGAATTTTCTTCAGGCGTAAGCCCCTTGGAATAATAGATTTTTCAACATAATTTTTTAAGGTGGTTATATTCCACCAAATTCTATTTTCTTTCTCTGCTAATCTTTGCAGTGTTTTAACAGATTCATTGCTTGTTGCAAAAACAGCAGGTGCATTGATATCTGTGGCTCCAAATAGCAGTTTTGCTTTATTCAGACGTTGACTGCAGCCATTCATGTTAAAGGCTGAATGAGCACGAGGGGCAAGGTCCAGAAAACCAACTAGTAGTCTGCTAATTTGATATAGAGAGCAAAACACGGGAGTCCCGATAAGCAGAAAGTGAAAGTTCAATAGTATGAATCAGCTCACCGTGGAAAAAGCTCAGTCTTGATTTCGTCCTGGAGCACGGACAGGCACTGCCACAGCCCAAAATAATGCAAAAGATGAGGATGTCCAGCTCTTCAGGCAAAAAAATCACGTCTTTATTTTATCATGCAGACACAAAGAATGACATGACCAGCACAACGCGTTTCAGGTGAAAGCACTCTCCCTTAATCATGATACTGGATAGATGGTGCTGCAAAGCTTATATGCAAATGCTAATCAATGTAACAGATGTTTAAATTACTTCAGCACCTTACATGCACGAAATAGGTTTTACCATGAAAAACATTACATACATATACAATTAAAAAACAATGATACAATACAATACAATACAATAAAGTACACATTTTTCAATGGTTTTCTGGATTTGAAGATATATACGTTTATAACCAAACCAGTTGCAGTGCGCCATTCAGTGTGTGCAAGATATAACACCTTCAAGTTTAATGCACATACATATGTGCCAATATATCATATTTAAATACATAAATCTGCACTCAACAAATGGCGCACACCGGAATTTTTTTTACAAACATATTTACTCATGTATATCCCCAAGTATATGCACACATATTGCCCTTCTATACATGTGCTCAGTTGTCATACTATGCAAAAGCTTTTAAGTTCCGACATGGAAGTTTAATATCTATATTATGTGGATTTTCCTGCACTTCGGAGTACCTCAATGCTTATATATGAACTCAAATAGATTTATATACTTTGAAGGAAGCCTCATTTTTTATTGTCAAAAGTTTGTTTTAATTACAAAAAAAATAAAAAAATAAAAAAAAAAAATTTCAAAAACTTTTTTTATTTTTTTTATTAAATCATTATTTAAACTATGCTTCAATGCAAAAAATAGTATCTGACCTCACTATGTACATAAATAATAATCCTTTCAATCTAAAATTTAAGGTGGATTTTCAACAACACACTGTGAATTTTTTGGACTTACGAATGACGGGTCTTAACACTGGGTTAATAGAAACATGCACCCATAGAAAACAAGTATCAGGAAATACAATTTTGCATGCAGCAAGTCACCATCCCTCACATACCATCAAGGCCATACCAGTAGGAGAAATGCAACGAGCGCATAGAAATTGCAACTCTCAGAAAAACCTCCAAACTGAAGTAGATACCATTAGTATAAGACTCAAAAAAAGAGGTTACAAAGAATGGATGTTAAATAGAGCACAAAAGGTTGTAAAATCAAAAATTAATTCTACGAAAACCACCACTCAGACCACGACTAAAAAACAACCAATTGCTAATTCAGCCATCACTTTAGCCTTACGATATAGTAATCAGTTTGCGGACATACGAAAGATTTTTTTTCCGCAATCTAACTATATTAAAAACAGAGACAACCTTGAAAAAAATTCTCAATAATAATTGTAGAGTAGTTGCCAAAAAAGCAATGTCACTGGGGGATAAGTTATCTCCAAGTGACATCAAAAATAAAAATAAACAATCAAATCTTCTAGGCACCAACTGGCTGTCTTTAAAGGGTTTTTACCATTGTGCGAGAAAACAGTGTAAAATGTGCCCATTGACTCCTAAAAAGATCACATCTTTTGAAAACAGTGATGCTAGCAGTAGCTATGCGATAAAAACTTTTATAAATTGTAGAAGTTCATATATAGTGTATTTGGGAGAATGCATAACTTGCAAACTAAAATATATTGGAAGTACAAAACGAGAACTGCACACACGTATAAAAGAACATATATATGATGTAATACATAAAAAAACCTCTGGGGGCACATCTCAGTTATCAAAACATTTTATCAACAAACATCAAGGCACATTGGATACTTTGCGGGTGTATGGAATAGAAAAAATA
>NC_134360.1:106360217-106392717 GCF_048569485.1 Anomaloglossus baeobatrachus
AGACAGGCATAGCCCCGGGAGCAACCCGGGGCCGCAAGGTGCGTTCGAAGTGTCGATGATCAATGTGTCCTGCAATTCACACTAATTCTCACAGCTAGCTGCGTTCTTCATCGACGCGCGAGCCGAGTGATCCACCGTTAAGAGTCGCGCTTGGTTTATTTTCTCTGGTTAGCGTCGGTCGGCCGCAAAGGTGTTAAGACGTGGGACGGGGGGGCATTCCTCTCAGAAGGGGGGCCCTGTTGTCCCAGGCGCTCGGCCTCCGCCGTCCCTCCCTCCGACGGGGAGGCGGACGCGGGAGGGCTCGAGGCTTCTCGACCTACTGCCCGGTCCCGACCCCGGAGCGGGGCGCAGGCTCACACGGGCGAGTGGTACCCGGGACAGCCAGCGACGCGGGGGTCATTTAGTTTTTTCCTGCGGCGAGCGGGCGGCGGGAGGGAAGGGACCCCTCCGCGCCGTCTCCCGCCTCGCGGGGGGAGCGCCGGCAGGACTGAAGTCGGGTTCCCTCCTCCACCCCCGAAGCGGTGGGTAAGAGAAGAACCACGAGCTTCCGGCCCCGCGCCTCCTTGTGGGGGTGTTTGCCAGGCGAGACGGCGTGGGGGCCGCTCGCTCTCTCTCGTTAATGATCCTTCCGCAGGTTCACCTACGGAAACCTTGTTACGACTTTTACTTCCTCTAGATAGGACTTACAATAGAAAAATGAGAACTCCAGGTAGAGTATAATATGACCAATTTACAATTAATCTCAACCCCTATTAAAAATATACGTTTTATTAATAATTGGTTAAAATTCCAAGGACACACAAACACAAAAATACCAGAAGCAGGTAACCCCTATATGGGAGTCAGTAAAGTATATATATATCTCGTGGAAGGGGGGGGGGCAAACCCTAGTAACCCTCAGGGGACTAGATGTCCCTACCTGTCAACGGAGGGTATGACGCCTTGAGTTTCCGGGCGCCCCCGTTCCACGACGGCTTTCCCTCTTTCTCCTTACCCTAAAACCAGGGACAGTGCTCAAATGAAGGTAAATAGGGGGAAGTAAGATTGCCGCTCCCAAAATTTAAGTGGGGTTTGGTACACCAATATGTATTCAAGGCCTGATTACTGGCAATATGATATACAACCATAGGAGGTGATATTTAAGAAAACAAAAAACATTAGCCCATGTAATAATCCCTTATACCAAAAACATTCCAAAAGGGAGCTATCATGGTCCCTCCACAATCAGACCAAGACCATATGTTTTGCAGAGTTTACAGTACCACACATGAATGAGTTGAGCATTCATTTGTGCACTGTCCCTGGTTTTAGGGTAAGGAGAAAGAGGGAAAGCCGTCGTGGAACGGGGGCGCCCGGAAACTCAAGGCGTCATACCCTCCGTTGACAGGTAGGGACATCTAGTCCCCTGAGGGTTACTAGGGTTTGTCCCCCCCCCCTTCCACGAGATATATATATATATACTTTACCGACTTCCTCTAGATAGTCAAGTTCGATCGTCTTCTCGGCTCTCCGCCAGGGTCTTGGCGGACCCCGGCGGGGCCGATCCAAGGACCTCACTAAACCATCCAATCGATAGTAGCGACGGGCGGTGTGTACAAAGGGCAGGGACTTAATCAATGCAAGCTTATGACCCGCACTTACTGGGAATTCCTCGTTCATGGGGAAGAATTGCAATCCCCGATCCCCATCACAAACGGGGTTCAGCGGGTTACCCGCACCTGTCGGCGAAGGGTAGACACACGCTGGTCCGTTCAGTGTAGCGCGCGTGCAGCCCCGGACATCTAAGGGCATCACAGACCTGTTATTGCTCGATCTTGCGTGGCTGAGCGCCACTTGTCCCTCTAAGAAGCTGGACGCGGACCGCGGGGGATCGCGTAGCTAGTTAGCATGCGGGAGTCTCGTTCGTTATCGGAATTAACCAGACAAATCGCTCCACCAACTAAGAACGGCCATGCACCACCACCCACAGAATCGAGAAAGAGCTTTCAATCTGTCAATCCTTTCCGTGTCCGGGCCGGGTGAGGTTTCCCGTGTTGAGTCAAATTAAGCCGCAGGCTCCACTCCTGGTGGTGCCCTTCCGTCAATTCCTTTAAGTTTCCGCTTTGCAACCATACTCCCCCCGGAACCCAAAGACTTTGGTTTCCCGGACGCTCCTCGGCGGGTCATGGGAATAACGCCGCCGGATCGCCAGTTGGCATCATTTATGGTCGGAACTACGACGGTATCTGATCGTCTTCGAACGTCCGACTTTTCTTGATTAATGAAAACATTCTTGGCAAATGCTTTCGCTTTGGTTCGTCTTGCGCCGGTCCAAGAATTTCACCTCTAGCGGCGCAATACGAATGCCCCCGGCCGTCCCTCTTAATCATGGCCCCAGTTCCGACAACCAACAAAATAGAACCGGAGTCCTATTCCATTATTCCTAGCTGGAGTATTCAGGCGTGGTTGCCTGCTTTGAACACTCTAATTTTTTCAGAGTAAACGCTTTCGGCCCCTGGGACACTCAGTCAAGAGCATCGGGGAGGCGCCCCAAGGCAAAGGGGCTGGGACTGGCGGTAGCTCGCCTCGCGGCGGACCGCCAGCTTGATTCCAAGATCCAACTACGAGCTTTTTAACTGCAGCAGCTTTAGTGTACGCTACCGGAGCTGGAAGTCTTTTATTAAATAAAAAGTAGATATATACAATAACAAAAAATAAAACCATATTTACATATTTACATTCCAGCCCGTACCCGGTAACAAAAACATCACAACCATCCAAAACACAGTTCTACTGCCCTTACTACCATACCCACCATTTACAATATATACAATATATACAATAACAAATATATACATATAAAGCAGAAAAGGAAATAAGCACAACTTGGCAAATTTTTTTTTTTATCCTCTCTCACAGACACAAAAACACACAATTAAAACCCTACAATAACATTCTAACTATCCCACCACCATCCGGCTGCCCAGCTCCCAAGTTCCAAGGATAAGTTCATCCGAGCTTGAGGGAATCCCCCAAAGTTCTCTCCAGACTGGGGGACCGAGCCGGGCCTCCGGTCCTTATGAAACACCCCCTCTCCCCTCCCCCCATAAAATAACCCCCCGCCCAAACCCTTACTATACCACTACACTTTTCACCCGACAATCTGAAAGACAAAGAAACAAACATTAGTACACAATATCAAAACCAAAAACCATAAGACTCAAGAACCATGTCTTCAAACCCTTCTCACAGTTCAAGTTTTAATAAAACAAAAACCTAGGGTGAGAAAGTTAGCCCATCACCAGGAGAGGAGAAGGAAAAAGGGGAAGGAAATAGGGAAGGGAGGGAAGGAATGGAATTGGAAGGGAAGGATACTGAAGTCCTAACGGTCAGTGCACCCGGAATGAGAAGCCCCTCCACAGGCGAGAGGCCCTCGATGCACCAGACTGCTCAAACTCCAGGGAGCGTACCTTTGCCAGGTCACCAAGAATGTTACTCACCACGTCTTCTACTTGGAGGATTTTGCTACCCGTCGAAACTAAAGATCGTGCACTCCATGTGAAGTACCTAATCACTATACTAACTAGGAACAAAGTGGTCAGATCCCTTCCACCCTGTTCTCTGAATGCTCCATAGGCCCACTTGGCATAGGAAAGACTGGCCATCCGAGGCCAACCCATGGAAATCCCTACCCGTTTGTAAACCTCTATATTAAAGGGACAGTGAAGCAGGAAGTGGTCCATACTTTCCAGTATGCCCCCACAAGTCTCACGAGGACAATCTCTGTCATCGGAGTTCCTGTACTTCAAATTGTCCCTCACATATAGCTTACCCAGGAAGCAACGCCAAGCCAAGTCCCAAAACTTCTCGGGGATCCTCTTTGAATTCAATAGACCCAGCCCTATCTCCAGATCCCGGCTCGGGCAATCCCTGAGGACCAGAGGGGCCCGGAAATGAGTAGATAAGATCCTCTCATCGAGTAATCTCCTCGACAGAGTCCTCACCTTCCACACCCCCAGACCCCACCGGCGGATGACCTTCAGAACCGGGGTAACATAAGCTAGGAGATGTCCGTGAGGCACGCGAAGGTCCTTCACACGCCCACCCGTCTCCCATTCCTGGAAGAAAGGCCAAAACCACCCCCCACAGGAGGATACCCAAGGAGGAGCCCTCTTTTTCCAGAGGTTTGCAATATTCAACTTTAAAAAGATATCCACCAGAAATACCACGGGGTTGACCATATTCAACCTTCCTAGCCTCCTCGTACGGTAAGTAACCTCCCGCTTGACTAGGTTCAACCTGTTTCCCCATAACAGCTGGAAAAACAGGCTATAAACCCTCGTCCAGAGAGGTTCTGTCAAAATGCAAATACTGCCCAAATAAAGCAACACAGGGAGCAAGTAGGTTTTGCACAGGGCAACCCTTTCCCTCAGGGTCAAAGTTAAACCCTTCCAGCGGCAATCTGAAGTCTGCCATCCCAATTTGGCGTTGAGTAATCACCCTGGCCGAATTCCACGCCTAGAATCTTGGCATATTCCTGGGGCTCCGGTAGAGTCCCGGGAGACTAAAATCAGGCTCTCCTCCACCCAGCCAGAGACTCTCACATTTATCCTGATTGATCCTGGACCCGGAAACCTCAGAGTAGCGCTCCACTTTCGACAACACCACCTCTGCCTCCTCTTGCGAAGAGACAAAGACTGTGACATCATCCGCGTAGGCCACTGCCTCCAGCGTGGTCTCCCGTGGGCCAGGATCACCCATCCAAACCCCCCTCAAATGCCCACAATCTATCCTTCAGATGAAGGGGTCGATTGCAAAAGCATAGAGCAGTGGGCTCAGTGGGCAACCCTGGCGAACACCAGAACCCACCACAAAAGGCCATCCAACCCAACCATTCACCAACGGGAAAGTCTCTGCCCCTTGATACAATGTTTGTAGCCAGCTAACAAACCCACCCGGCAGACCATATCTCAAGAGAGTGGACCAGAGATACTCATGATCAACCCGGTCAAAAGCTTTAGCTTGATCCAAGGACAGTAAATACCCATTCCAAAGACCCGCCCTGCCCTGCTCCATGGCCTCCCGGACACCCAGAACAGCACTAAAAGCACCTCGACCAGGAACAGTGCAGTGCTGGGACTCCGAAAGGAGCTCTGGTGCAAATTTCACCAACCTAGTGAAAAGCACTTTTGCCAAAATCTTTCTATCCACATTGAGGAGTGATATGGGCCTCAAATTCTCAATGTGCGATGGACCTTTACCTTTTGACAGAAGAATCAAAGCTGATCTCCTCATTGATTTTGGTAGCATGCCCAAGGAAAGGCATGCGTTAAAAGCCCTCGTCAATAAGGGGACTAAAGAGTCCTTAAAGATCTTATAAAACTCGGATGTTAAGCCATCCGGACCTGGCGATTTCTTGGGCTGAAGCCCATCAATGGCCAGTCTCACTTCCTCTTCCCTGATATCCTCTGTCAAAGCGCCAAGCGAGGGGTCTACTCCTGACATAGGGATGGTCTCAGCCAGGAAAGCCGAAATCCTCTCTCGGTCAGGCTCCCTCCTCCCCAAGAGGTGAGAGTAGAAAGATCTGACGACTTCCAAGATCTCTGACTTGGACTGTACCAGAGATCCTCAGACCCACAATCAGTTTACCATTCACTGATATCTTACAGTTTTTGTAGGGGTCGGGCGAGCGGTATTTCCCGAAATCCCTCTCAAAAACCAAAGATCTGACACCTCTTGAGCAAGGCCTTCACCCTGGAGATTTCCTCATGGTCACCCCCAGCCGAGACTAAGGTCTCGAGTTTCCTCCTCAGGCTATGATACAGGCGATCCCTGTTCAAGCTTCTGAGGTTGGCAAGCTGTCGGAAGAACCTCGCCACCCGATATTTAAACCTCTCCCACCACTCTGACTCAGTGCTACAAAGGCCCAATAACGGTACCTGGTTCTGAAGAAATTCCTCAAAAGACTGTCGCACAGTTGCTTCCTCCAGGAGTGATGAATGTAATTTCCACATGCCTCTTCCCATCCGAGGGGTCTCTGCAACATTCAGAGAAAAACATATAAGACAGTGATCAGAGAATTCCACTTCCACAACCGATAACGGTGAGAAAATAGCTTCTTCCTTTAAATAGAACCTATCTATCCTACTCCTACACTGACTGCCCCTAAAATAGGTGAACCCCGAGTGGCCTGGATCAGTCCTGATGTGGACATCAACCAGGCGAGCCTCACTAGCTAGACTATTTAACGTCACGCTGTTGTATGCCAGCCGATCTTTGGAACCTCCTCTATCTCGGGGCCTTGTGATAGTATTAAAGTCCCCTCCAAAGACCACCTGCCGGCTACAAAACAGAAACGGTTTGATCCATATAAAGAGTCTTTTCCGATCCCACTTGGTTTGGGGACCGTAGATGTTGATGAGCCGAAGCTCTTGACCCTTCATAAGCACATCTAAAATCAGACACCGTCCCATTTCGAGCTCAATAATTTGTCGGCATGTGACCTCTGCGATCTTAAAAAGGATCGCCACCCCGCTATACGGCTCAGCCGCAAGAGACCAGTAGGAGGGACAATGGGTGCACTCCTGCCTTGCTTTCTTCAAGGCTGACTGGTCAGTCAACCTGGTCTCCTGCAAAAAGAAAATGTCAGCATCAAACCGGCCGAGAAAATCAAAGGCCGTAAATCTAGCCGCATCTGACTTAATGCTGGCAACATTAATGGTTGCCAGCGTCAATGGGGTGAGTGCCGCCATCAAGGATTATGAAGCTCGACAGCCAACTTTTTCCCACCCCCACCACCACCACCACACTCCTCCTCACTGTGTGAGGAGGCCATTCGCTTCAAGCACACTGATACATCCATACACCTATCACTCAATTTGTCTGGCGGTTTCGGGGCGATCCCCCCCTCTAGGGAGAGATTTCCCAGAGGTGGGGACCCATCATCCCCCAAGGCCCCTACATCCTTGTCCGCAGCCCCCGGCACCTCACCCTCTTCCTCCCCACCGGAGCAGGGAGGGATGTTCTCATCCAGGGTTTGGTACCGGTTGGAGAGGACCACCAGAGGCGAGGTAATAGAACTTTCCTTTGGTTTTCTGGACTGGGTAGATGACTCACCAGGAGGGTTCTCCAGGATAGATGTTCCGGAGGGGTCCCACTCCAAAGAAGGAGTCTTAGACCCCCTCCTCCTGTTCCCCCTCCTGGCTTTACTCTTTTTACCCTTCTTTTTACGATGTTGCTGTTGCCATGCCTGCGCCCCCTCTCCCTGTTCTTCCTCAGAAGAGGAAGGCGAGGCGTTGGCGTCCTCCTCTTCTCTAATCCTTCTCTCCTCCTCATCCAGCTCGTTGCCCAGATCCTCAGCCACAGGGGCCCCCGAGGAAGAGGGCAAGGTCATCACACCCCGCTCCCTCTCCCTCCGGCGCTGTTCCGCTCGCCTCACTCTTGAGGGGGGCACACTCTTTTCCTTCCTTGGACCAGTGCTCTGCTCACCTCTGCTAGTACCCTCTGCCGCAGGCTCCTCAGTACCCTGTGAAGCCGCGGTCTTACGAAGGACCGCATTGGCGAACCAGCGTGGGCACCGGCTGAATGGATGACCCAGATCCCCACATAGGTTACACCGAATGGCCTGACACGTGGCGGCAAGATGACCAAGCCCCCCACACAAGGCACATTTCTGTGCCTTGCAGCCTGCGCTGAAATGGGAGGGGCTACCGCACTTGTTGCAGACCTTCGGCTGCCCCCAGTAGTGGATCAGGATCCGATCCCTCCCCAGGAACGTTGAGGGAGGGATGTGGGTAACAGAGTTTCCTGAAACCTATAACTTTACCTTAAAGGTCCAGCCTCCAGTCCAGAAACCAAAACGGTCACGAATCTTCTCAGGGAACTGGACCACCTCCCCGTAGCGGCTGATCCAGGTCATGATATCAACACAAGATAGTAACTCATTTGCTGTAATGACCGTTACTGTCTTCACCCTGTTCTGCCGAGAGATCGCTGCCGCTATATTTTTCCATGCAGGGGTATGCTTGGCCAGCTCATACCGAGACCAGAAGAGTTCCATGCCCTCTGGTCTCATGAAACTGGCCTCGAAATCCAGGGTACCAACAGGCTGGATGAAGGTAGCCAGATCCTGGCCCCTGAAGCCCATTTTCGCTAGGAGCTCAGCAATTTTGTCCTGGCAATTCCAGGGACAGGCTTCACCGCTCACGTTGGACCAGCGAAAACGGACCACATTCTTCCTGGCACCCTGACCCCCTGCTGTAGGAAGAGACCACTCAATGGGTCCCTCCCGCTCTCTATCTTGGAAAGCAGCCAGCCCGTGTCGCTTTGTCCAAAACGACAGGTCTATCACCTCATCCCCTACTTGCATAGTCTCCTCTCCTCTCTTCAGGGCGCTCAGGAGATGATGTTGCAAGTCACCTGCCTCGAAACTGTCATACAAAACCTCAGCCACCCTCCGTCCACTCTCCCCAGCAGCAGCAGCTTGAGCATACGTACCGGCTCTCGAGGTTGAGGAGAGCCCACAACAGACTCTCCCCCCTTCTTTCTCTCCTCTTGCACCCTCATTCTCTCCTTCCTCACTTTCTCCTCTGCCTCTTTCTCCCTCCTTTCACGCCTTGCACTCTCAAACGCTGCCTCAGCCAACAAAGCTTCATTCAACTCTCCAGGCGTCCTCTCATCCACAACCCCCGATACATGTCCAGAAATCACACCTACCGGGTCGGGCTCGACTTCCAGCTCCTCCATTTCAATATTTTGAATATTTTGGACCTCCCCACTGACCCCCGCCCCCCCCCTCTCCTCGTACCCAAACCTGCCAGGGCACAAGGAGAGGAAAGCGACGGGAAGTCCTCCATGTTGGAGAGGTCCGGAGCAGGGGTTTCAACCGCTCCCCATCAGACGCATGCCCCCTGCCCCCTGAGGAACCCGGGGCACACGGCGCTTTGGGCTAGCTCGAGATCTGACATTGAGGTATATCGGAAGCCCACCACCTCCCTCATATGGTTAAACTTGTGCTTTTTCTTGATCTTTCTTTCTTCCGGCACCTCATCCCCAAAACAGAAATGTGAAAATTCCATAGGGGACTCGAGGTGCCGGATTGCCTGCAGTAGCCCATCCCCCTCTGAGGAGGAGGATGAGCTGAAAGAGTCCGAATCCTCTCCATGTACCCTTCTTCTCACCTCTTGTCCAGGGCACATGGAGGTATGTCCTGAACCTGATCTTCCGGGGCGGATGATGCAGGCAGGAGAATGTCTGTCCTCGCCAGGCTCTCTGTCCCCAGGGCTCCTGTTCGGCCTCCAGGCCCCTGAACTGCCTTTTGGGCTCCACCGTGCCACTGACTCCTCCTGCTCTCGACTAGGGGAAGCCTGCCCATCCCCAGCAGCACCTCCTGCAATCCTGGCTGTGCTGCTGGGCCTTGCTCCCCCATCATAGCCGGTCCCTGCAGGAGGCATAGCACCAGTGGCTGGAGCCATGTGGTTAGCTGGTCTTCCCTCCACTTCCTGGACGCCCCCAACCTTCAACAACCCCACCTCCGGCACCGCACCTTCCCGTGGCGCCACTTCCGGTGACGTCACTTACGGTCGCGGTACCCGCGCCGTCACTTCCGGTGATGTCACTTCCGGCCGCGGGAGCGCCACGTGGAGGGGTGCCGCCATACCGCCACTGGAAGCGGCACTACCCAGCTCTGCCAAGGTCAGGTTACCTCCCCTCCCAGGACTCCTCGGCCTCTGCGTCGACACAGGGAGCGGGGCCCCCTCCGGTAATGGAGCCAAAATAGGCCCCACACCGGAAGGCCCCGGAGGCCCTGACACCGCACCTCTGACTCCCGGCTTCACTGCCCCCTTCATGGCTGCGAAGCGGTCATCGTTACGCAGTTTCTTCGCAAAGGGACCCGAATTCCTAAGGATCCTCTCGCGGAAACAGACAACCGCCTCTAGTTCTGCCCGGAGACGTTTGATGGTCGGTCTGTGGTCCTCCCGGTTTCTCTTAGGTCCGTGGTCCCGGGCGAACCTGGAGTCCATCAACCTCTCCTGCAAGTCACTTACCTGCCGCCCCAAGTTCTCGTATTCAAGGAACATATGCCGGATACGCCTGGCATATGTTCCTGTGTCTTCCTGGGGTTTTAAAACCCCCACTCCTCCACTTCACTAGTGACTCCCTGTCCGGGAGTCACCAGGCTTTGGTCCTGGCTCCGGTCCTCATTCCGGTCCTCACGGCTCTGGGCCCGATCCTGCTCCCGACTCTCCCTCTGGCTGGCCTCCTGGGTCCCGGGTCTTGGGGCTGGGGTCCCCTCCGACCCTGGGTCTCTGGTCACTGGCCTTCATATCCTGGCCGATTTCCTTACCGGCTCCTCCAGTCTCTGCTCCCCACCCCCCCCAGATGGCAACCGGGAGGTGGGGGCCCGGAGCTCCATGTTGCCCCGAGCACGCCGCCTCTCCCCTGGGGAAGGGAGAGGCAGCAAGGGTGGCTGAGCTCTGGAGGAGCAGAGCAAGCCTCCAGACGTCCTCTCCCCACAGACTCCAGCAGCAACTGACAAGCTCCTCCTCTTCCTCCCAAGGCTGCTAGAGCCAGGCTTGCCATCCAATAGATCCTCGTTAAAGGATTTAAAGTGTACTCATTCCAATTACAGAGCCTCGAAAGAGTCCTGTATTGTTATTTTTCGTCACTACCTCACCGGGTCGGGAGTGGGTAATTTGCGCGCCTGCTGCCTTTTTTGGATGTGGTAGCCATTTCTCAGGCTCCCTCTCCGGAATCGAACCCTGATTCTCCGTTACCCGTGGTCACCATGGTAGGCACAGAAAGTACCATTGAAAGTTGATAGGGCAGACACCCGAACGGATCGTTGCCGGCCCGAGGTTATCCAGAGTCGCAACGCTTACGGGGAGAGCGCGGCAGGGGGGAGGCCGCAGAGGACCGTCCCGACGCCGCGCCCGGGACCTCGGATTGGTTTTGGTCTGATAAATGCACGCATCCCTGGCGGTCAGCGCTCGTTTGCACGTATTAGCTCTAGAATTACCACAGTTGTCCGAGTCAACGGTTTGGAGCGATCAAAGGAACCATAACTGATTTAATGAGCCATTCGCAGTTTCACTGTACCGTCCGTGTGTACTTACACGTGCATGGCTTAATCTTTGAGACAAGCATATGCTACTGGCAGGATCAACCAGGTAGCCCGTCGGCGCTCCGGCAAGGGGGTGGTGGGAGCGTCGAGGTCGGGGAGACGGCGGAGAGAGAGACCGAGAGAGGGGGACACGCGGGGAGCGGCGCCCGGCGGGTGGAAGGGGGTCGGCGAGGAGGACGCAACGGGAGGCCGCCCCTCGGCAGAAGGGAGCCCTACGGAAAAGGCGCGCGGACAACCGGAAGCCCCCCAGGCGGAACGTGAAGGCGAGGAGACTGGCTTCGGGGGGACGCCACGGGCAGCACCCCGCCAAGAGCCCGCCGCTCCCGGGGCGACCCCCCAAGGGGGGCCACTTGGGGAACAGGACGGGGCCATGGCGATGGGGGCCTGATGCGGCTCCTCCGTCTGGCTTAGTCCCACCTCTGCGCGCGCGAGGGGTCGTCAGTCCACAGGCAGACCCGGAGCGAAAGGGCATGCGGAAGGGCATCCGGAAGCCACCCCGGCAAGACACGGAAGCGAGGAGACTGGCCGCCAGGGTCACCACGGGCCACACCCACCCGCCGAGAGACCCACCGCTCCCGGGCGACCTCATGGAGGGGGACGCCAGGGGTTGGGGGGCGTCCGAGGCAGTGGGCGAGCCTGGTGCGGCTCCTCCATCCGGCTTAGTCCCGCCTCCGCCGCGGGGGTCCTCGACCCGACCGGCGGAAGGGCGCGGGGTCGACGGGAGAGGGGGCTGGCTTTCAGGGTCCACTGCGGCTCCGGCGTGACCGGGGAGACTCGGAGGTCTCCCCAGATGCTTGGCCTGGCCATGTCGGCGTCGCCCTACCGGCTTAGTCCTCCACCCGCTCTCGCGCCCGTTCCTCTACGGACTTTTTTTCTGCTTTTATTTTCACCTCCCGTGGCTTTTGCAGTGGTGGGCCCAGCTGCCGACGGGACGGGGAAGGGGGCAGCGGAGCGCGTGGGGGCCCCCTTTTTTTACCTCCGCCCTGGGTTTCTCGCCCTCTCTCCCTTTTCAGTAGGGTTTCTCCATCGGGACCCTCGGGTTCCCTTTTCGTTCTTTACTCTCGCACGCTTCTCCCCCTTCTCCGAGCCTCCTCGGGGAGGACAGTCAAGAAGCACGGAAGGTGTACGCAGGCCCCGGTGGGGACGACCCCACACATCCTTCGCTCGCGAGGGACCCACGCCGCACCCTCCGCACCTCCGTCATCTCCTCCCCATAGGGGGTAGGGGCTCGGGACAGACCAGGGGTAAGAAAAAATGAAAAAGGATAGCCCGGCAGCAGAGTGGAAATGCCAACCGCCGCCGCTTTCCAGCTGGGAAGCTCTCACAAGAAAAAAAGCCGCCCTCGGAGAAGATCTTTGTACTTCCCGGCACGGGGAGCGATTCGGACGACGGGCCCCCTTGAGCGACCTCCGCCGGAAGATGGCCGGGAAGTCGCAGGGTAGGTCCCCGCCGTTCGCCCATGCTGGTTGTCAGACCACTTTTCGACACTCGGGAGGGGGCAGCCAGCACATTCGCGCCACCGTAAGGAAGGTGAAACCCCGGGGGTGGGGGAGGAAGGGGCCACTCGCCTGTGACCGGCGCGGGCTCCAGAGCCCGGGCCGAGCGAGCGGCGCCACCTGCCCTCCCGGGAGCGCTTTGCCAAATCGATCGGAAGACGACGACGCTGGGCCAGAAGGGAAGGGGGTTTTTCGGACCGGAACCTTCGACCCAGAGCCCGCCGGATGGCTGCGTACGTCGTGGGGGCGCTCTGACTTTGGGCCCCGCGCCTGGCAAACTCCCCACCGGGAGCTGCAGGAGAGGCTGGAGCGCGAACCCGCAACCGGAAGGGGTCCCCGAGCCACAGTTCGCACATCGCTCAGAGTACCGGTTCGTTGAGCAGAGCGTTCAAAGTCTGGAGAGGCGCTCTTCTCTCACATATATCTCCCGGAGGCGTGGGATGAAGTGTCTTCGGGCGGTTGGGAGCCCCCCCCCCGCGTAAGCCGGGTCGGTCCCTCAAACTACGAGCCCACCTGGAACTGCCGGGCGGACGCAGCAGACAATTTCAACCTCATCCTGGTTCTACTGATTTTTTTGCTCCTTTGGCTCCCTCTCTGGCCGCTTTGGGGTACTGCAACCGAGGATCTGCCAAAACGCATGGAACTGCCCGTCGGATTCGAGTTAAGAGGTGTCAACCATGGAAGTCTGAACAGTCTGAAAAATTTTCTAAGTCCCAAGGACTCTCCGGCGTGATTCTCTGCAGCCGTCAGACTTCTGGAACCGTCAGACTTCCATCATCCGGGAGGGGCGTCGGGCAGCCTCGGAAGACGAAAAGTCTTCCGAGGCTGCCCGACGCCCCTCCCGGATGATGGAAGTCTGACGGTAACCTTTTTTTTGACCAATTTCTCCCAACTGCCGGGGAAGATTGGGAGAGATTGTCTGGAGCCCCGCTCTGGCCCCCGAGGGCCCCGACACCCCTTGAAAGTCACGGAAGTATGAAATTTCTGAACGGCTCTTTTTTTTTCTCCCAACTGCCGGGGAAGATAGGGAGAGATTGTCTGGAGCCCCGCTCGGGCCCCCGAGGGCCCCGGCACCTCCGGAAGGTCGCGGGGGCCTGAAATTTTCCAGTTTTCATCAAAGCGCCGTGGGCAGTTGGGCGAGAGTGCCCGTGGCCCCGCTCTGGCCCCCGGGGGCCCCGGCACCTCTGGAAGGTCACGGGGGCCTGAAATTTTCCAGTTTTCATCCAAGCGCCGAGGGCAGTCGGGCGAGAGTGCCTGGGGCCCCGCTCAGGCCTCCGGGGGCCCCGGCACCTCCAGAAGGTCACGGGGGCCTAGAAATTTTCCAGTTTTCATCCAAGCGCCGAGGGCAGTCGGGCGAGAGTGCCCGGGGCCCCACTCGGGCCCCCGGGGGCCCTGGCACCTCTGGAAGGTTGTGGGGGCCTGAAATTTTCCAGTTTTCATCCAAGCGCCGAGGGCAGTCGGGCGAGAATGCCCGGGGCCCCGGCACCTCCGGAAGGTCGCGGGGGCCTGAAATTTTCCAGTTTTCATCCAAGCGCCGAGGGCAGTCAAGCGAGAGTGCCCGGGGCCCCGGCACCTCCGGAAAGTCGCGGGGGCCTGAAATTTTCCAGTTTTCATCCAAGCGCCGAGGGCAGTCAAGCGAGAGTGCCCGGGGCCCAGCTCGGGCCCCCGGGGCCCCGGCACCTCCGGAAGGTCGCGGGGGCCTGAAATTTTCCAGTTTTCATCAAAGCGCCGAGGGCAGTTGGGCGAGAGTGCCCGTGGCCCCGCTCTGGCCCCCGGGGGCCCCGGCACCTCCGGAAGGTCACGGGGGCCTGAAATTTTCCAGTTTTCATCCAAGCGCCGAGGGCAGTCGGGCGAGAGTGCCCGGGGCCCCGCTCAGGCCCCCGGGGGCCCCGGCACCTCCAGAAGGTCACGGGGGCCTGAAATTTTCCAGTTTTCATCCAAGCGCCGAGGGCAGTCGGGCGAGAGTGCCCGGGGCCCCGCTCGGGCCCCCGGGGGCCCTGGCACCTCTGGAAGGTTGTGGGGGCCTGAAATTTTCCAGTTTTCATCCAAGCGCCGAGGGCAGTCGGGCGAGAATGCCCGGGGCCCCGGCACCTCCGGAAGGTCGCGGGGGCCTGAAATTTTCCAGTTTTCATCCAAGCGCCGAGGGCAGTCAAGCGAGAGTGCCCGGGGCCCCGGCACCTCCGGAAGGTCGTGGGGGCCTGAAATTTTCCAGTTTTCATCCAAGTGCCGAGGGCAGTCAAGCGAGAGTGCCCGGGGCCCCGGCACCTCCAGAAGGTCACGGGGGCCTGAAATTTTCCAGTTTTCATCCAAGCACCGAGGGCAGTCAAGCGAGAGTGCCCGGGGCCCCACTCGGGCCCCCGGGGGCCCCGGCACCTCTGGAAGGTCATGGGGGCCTGAGATTCTCCAGTTTTCATCCAAGCACCGAGGGCAGTCGGGCGAGAGTGCCCGGGGCCCCGCTCGGGCCCCCGGGGGCCCCGGCACCTCTGGAAGGTTGCGGGGGCCTGAAATTTTCCAGTTTTCATCCAAGCGCCGAGGGCAGTCGGGCAAGAGTGCCCGGGGCCCCGGCACCTCCGGAAGGTCGCGGGGGCCTGAAATTTTCCAGTTTTCATCCAAGCGCCGAGGGCAGTTGGACGAGAGTGCCCGGGGCCCTGGCACCTCCGGAAGGTCGCAGGGGCCTGAAATTTTCCAGTTTTTATCCAAGCACCGAGGGCAGTTCGGCGAGAGTGCCCGGGCCCCGCCACCGCTACATGGTCATGGAGGTCTGAAATTTTTCAGGTTTTATCAAAACTTCCTTTCCTCCATTCCTCTTTCCCCAAAATGGCTTGGTTAATTTCTAAACTGGTTATTGATTTCAGTCTTCTCCAATGTCTAAATTTGTTAATGATATATGTTAACTCTATATGTTTTAATTAATAAAAAAAATAAATAAAATAAAAAATATTGAAACCATGTGTATGTCCCCTCTGCCATCATGTGTATGTCCCATCTGCAAAAATTGCCACTGGATAGGGTATACAGAAATTACTTATTGATATAACTAGGTAACCCAGCACAGAAAAATAATAATTACGCCTAAAATTTACCTTTTAATAAATATGGTTAAAAATACCAAAAAACACAAAAAGAAAGTATGCGCAGCATGCGCCACAGTTCTAGAGGTGTCACCCTTTGTGCTGCCTTTTAATATTGTAAGGCATATCATATCACAAGGACACCAATATCGTTAATTATCTGCAGCAAATTTACCATAGAACAATATCTATCTCATATCAGAGAAAAATAAAAGAAACGGTCTCACCAGTCTTCAGGTAGGCCTAAAAATACGTCCCTTATCGCTGCCAGACAGTATGACATTCATCAGATCCCCCGATCCTCTCAGGTATTAACATAGGATCTAACCCAATTTGTCACACAAATACAATTCACGTCTGGACTCCACTCTCGACGCGTTTCAACATCTTCAGGAGAGCGAATAAACAATGTGTCTACATATAAATTAATGTCCAGAATAGGACCGACACATGTCGCTGTAAATAAAAAAAATTCACTTTTGCTATCATTAATTAAAAAAAGCTGACCGCGGCCATTGCAATTATAAGCGGTGTACTTACTGAAATCCCGACACCTGGCGCGCATGAATGCTGCACAGCCGTGCCGCCACCAAGCACCGCTCTTTTAAAAGAAATCTGACTGCTGCCATGGCGTGTGACGTCAAGTTGTCAAGGGAAAAATTTAGGTAAAGATAGCTAATGGTATCTTCGTTCTGGGTATCAGAGTCCGGCATCGAATTAGCTATATATCTGCGCAGAAATAATAAATAACTCAGAAGCAATGATCACAGAAGCTGTGTTCACTCTTTGAGCCAGCGTCACTAACTGAACTCGTGTATTGGAAAAGACTCAATTATACAGAATGCATCATTGACCTTGAAACTAGAATAGAGAGTCTAGGAGTATTCAACTCCCTAATCTTCCCCAGTATACTATAAAATCCATCTCTGTTCATTATACATTCTTTCTGTGTGTGAAACCACTGATAAGGCTTTTGCTCATCATCATGAAGACTTTCATTGTTTAACATTCTGGCTTCATTATCTTTGGTTAACCCTTTCCTGAAGATACAACCTAGAATCATTGTGGAGACACGGGGCTCAGTGGGTGCTCTCGTCCACTAAAACCCGCCGCCTTTAGAAAGTCAGCGTGGCTCAGGGCTCATCCCAACTGAACGCCCGACCTCCTTAACCGTGGGCGTAACACTACTCAGACAACACAGGGTGAACCACAATTAGACTTTATTGGATCCCCTAACAATTAACGGCACATAACACATAACCAGCAAAACACACAAATGTAACAGGCAACAGAGTTTCACCCTTCCGCTGGCTCACCAGGGATTAGAATGTCCGGGCCTCCTAGCTTCCAGGGCCGCTTACTCCAATCCAGCAGCACCCCGCTTTCGGCGGGCACCCACCGAGATAGGAATAGCGCCAGATTTAGGAAGCGGTGTGAGGTCTGTAAAGTATGTAGCCAGGTGACCGGATTGTCCCAACCTGAGTGTCCTCCTTAGGTAGTCCTGATATGATGTTACAATCCTGGCAGCCGGAGTCGAAATCCCTAGACTGTGGATATGGTCTCCAACCGGAACCGGAGTCCCTAGATTGAAGCCATAAGATGTCCTGATCCTCTAGTCAGCTCCAAAGAGCTTAGACTGGATCCATCAGCATCCATCAACCTTCAACAACCCTGGTGGCTTAAAGAAGTCCCTTTTATAGCCGTAACCTTCCCTTAGGATACACTGCGTCCTCATCGATTGGTTGGACAAGATTGCTTCTCCCATTGGATGAATTTCAAGCTGCATGGATAATGTTCATTTAAATGATGTGCATAGAAAGAATCAGTATTTCTACATGGAGTCGGCAAGTCACCGACTAGACAATGGCTACTAAGGTAATCACATTAGCAATACACACCTACAATACAATGATTACTGGAAAAGTCTGTAGAAACAATACGTCTGGCTTTCAGTGGCCAACACAATTACATTGAGTCAACAAGAGTCTTGTAAAAACAATGAGGGACTTCTCCCGCGTCTATAGACAATCTATCATGCTGTCTGGCTGGATTTTAAGAAACTTTAACCCATGAGAGTCCATGTCGTCACAATCATATTATGGCGTCTGTATGATTGCCATATAGACACACAGATAAGTATGCAATTATATCTACATTTTTATCATTTACATACACAGATATTCTTATTATGTTTGAACAAAGAATTTATAGCTTAAGCTACCTTCACAGGCCCAACCTAAATAAGATATCTGTGAATGTTGTCAACCTTAAATGTTAAAAATTTCCCCATTTAGATATATTTTATTAAAATAACTTTATGATTTATAGGGGCTATTAGAATTGGCGTTATTACTTTCATTAGGGCACATTATCCTGACCAAGAAAAATTGAATCTAGATCTTATCTTAAAATCAGCACATAACCAAAAAACATTTGCTACAGATTGTATATGGTTCTTCTTTCCGGATATGAAACAAAAAGGAGGATGGACGCTTTGTCAGTGCTAGTCCATCTAGGGCCACTTCGTGAACCCAGGTGATCTGTTCTTGACAAAATACCAAAGCATAATAAAACTTCATGTGAACAGTTTGTAGCGCTGACTTAGAGAAGCCTTCTGGAATAATGGGTAAAATAGCGTCCGCTTTCTGCTTCGGTTGTTTCAGGTCTGTTGGTTTCTGAGATGTGACTTTAACTCGCGTGTCACTGCCAGTGCTCAGCAGACTAGACTAGGGAGACATCAGGCTGATGGGATAGGCTCTTCCAAAACTTTTCCCGAAATTAGAGAGTCCATAGCTAACATTTTGTATTAAGGAAAATCACTGAATATAATCATATATGAGTTAGTAGGAAACAAAAACATTTATAAATTGTTAGATTACATCAACTAAACTACATTTTTGGGTCTGTGAAATGGCTGAATTAAGTATTTTAGATTACTCAATTCGTACCCTTAACAGTCCCCGCTTTGACTCACTTTGCCATTTTCAAATACTAAGGGAACTGAGTTCCCTTAGGAAGAGAGGAAGAAAGATCTGTTGGATAAATCTGCCTAACTGAACGTTGAGACATGGGTGGAGAGGGGGAAGGGTTTTCTTCACCGGTTTGAGACCAAGGACCCCTAGGCGAGTCCTCACCCTTTGTAGTTGGACTTTCCCATGTCTCAAGGCTCTCTAAGTCCTCTCTTCTAACTGTTTTGGCAATGATGGCCTGAGACTGTACAGGTCTTTTTGAAAAGGATAAATCTGAGCAGGACGCTCAGTGCAGCTCCGGTAAATCGATCCTTCTGCAATGCGAGGCGTGAATCCATGTTGTCCTGCCATTGAGCTTCATCGAAATTTCTGTGGTGAGGACAAGCTGGATCAACTCATCTAATCTTGACTCATGGCTCTTTCTCGCTTGTCCTTTAAGGATTAATCAGTCTCCTGACTGAAAACCATATACTACTAACTCTGATTTAGGATCTGGAATTTAGAAAATACGCTTGTTTATTTCACTATTTAGTCAATTATATGAAAATTGTACATGCCTTGTGTTAAACCAAATGAATATTTTACATAGAAACCTGTTTATTACTAAAGAGAAACAAAACACACATTGGTTTACAACTTATTAGTTCGTTTTTTACATACCACTTGCATTATGTGGATTTTCAGCAATGACGTCGTTTTCTGCACTGGAATGCCTCTGACCAAACCTGGAGAGAAATCTACACAACACGCACAGACTTGCATACAACGTGCTCATGATATACATCTATAATCACTTTGCAGTCTCTATAAATGGGTAGAGCAGGCGCAGGGTGTTTCTGCGGATTCTTTATAGTTTTTTCTCACATTGGTTTAAGGACGTGTTTTACAAGACTGGGTGAGTTTGCCCACCTGGGTACTGAACCCTAGTGTCAACAAAGTGCACACTGATATTTATTTTTCACAAATTTTAGTCCATAAGTTACTTGGGCCATCATTAAGAAGAGATCTCATGGCAAAGAAAGCTTACCGCCCTTTATCCACAGACCTTCCTCAGTCAGCTGGCTCCCTGTGTCTCGCACTCCACTGCTTGTTGATTTGCTTGTTACTGTAGGGATTTAAGAACACAAGGAGTGACAGAAGTCACTGACGTGACAGGTGCCTCCGAGGTATGGTCCATGTGCATTGGTAAAGGACTCCTCAACTCTAGGCCTGTTCACTGCTTCTTGGTCAGCTGTACCTGTGCGGGGATCTCCATCCGATTCCATCAGCTCAAATCTAGACTCTATCTTCAGCGTACCTAGCTCATTTGACAATGGGAAAGATCTACATCCTACATACACATTTAACTATTTTACCTACTTCTGCTCCACCCACTAGAGAGGGCATTAATACGTCACTTCCTCTTGTACCGATAGGAGGGGAGGGAGTGGTTCAAATTTAGACTACCTCATGTTGTGTAAACTGTAGCATATCCAGTGCAGAATCGACCAGTGTCTTGTTCAATCTATAAAAACAAAAACTAAAAGAAATATGCATTACATCATTCTTATAACAGACATATTTCATAATAGTCCAGTAAACATGACATGACTGTTGCAAAAGAAAGGCCAGCTTTAAAGCCTATCCAATATGTCTGCTGAGCCTTCTACTGCTGGAAAATATAATAGATGTCTTGCCCCCCCCCCTTTATTTTTTGTTTTTATATACCAATTTGGCAAAATTTATAGTTTTATAACAGCAGACAATATGATTAAACAACCGATGAATATAACTTATACACTACTGGAGAATTTTTAAACCTTACAATAGACAACACGATTCATATATATTCTGTATATATAAAAGAAAGGAAAATTAATTAATAAAATATTGGCAGTCTGTATGCAAAAACACAAAACAAAAACATAACCAGGAAAACAAAAAAAAATTTGCGTATTTCAAAAGATTTAATTTTTTTCCAGCAAAATTAATTGAATTATTTAGGAATTAGCAGGATACTATTTATAATCTCCTGTGAAATTTTGAACTCTAAGGGTTAAACAAAACCCACCCTACCAGCCGAGAAAAGCACTTATCAGTAAAAAGTGAAACACATGCAGCCTTGCAAATCTCTGCTGAAACCATTTTCTTTTTTCCTTTTTCTCTACTTCATCAGTTTTTTTTTAGGAGCTGACTTAGCCCCCACCTTTCCCTGTCACTCCCACGTTTTGCTGCGGGCAGCCAGAGTCAGGGTGCGTGGTGTCAGAATGGCTGGTGGGGAGAAACAGATACAAGAGGGGCCATGGGCAGAACTTTCATTACAGAAACATATATCACAGAAGCTTTAACATAGATGGGATGGAATGGAAGGCATTATTAGGACGGGTGGCTTGGGACTGGAAATCACTGCAGCAAGGGGGCAAGCAGTCCGGGGCTGCCCTCTGTGTCATTAGGGAAGGTTGGGGCAGACTCGTGGGTGCAGCCCGGACTGTGGGCGGTATCTTGGGAGATCTGGGGCTGATTTAAAGGGATACTGTGATACTCTGGGAAAAGGCACACCTGGCTTCAGGTAGATAATTACTGGATTTACAGGGAGTTTACTCACAATATTAGGCCCTTTTGACCATAATAGTCCACATCAGATTCATCAGCACATGGCATAGAGAGCATCACAGTGGGGAGTGCCCGTAGGAAGCAAGTCTCCTCACACCCTTCTGGGAAATATAATTTAGTCAGGGGGAGAGTAATACCTCCTCCTCCATCATAATTTATGGCGGCCTTTAATTTATTTAACAAATCAAATTTTAGTAAATTGACTGGACAGATTTTTTGACAACACAAACTGGTTGTAAATTACTGGGAAAGATCCTACCGGTAGAGGAATGGTCAGAGTATGCGTAGTGGGTAATCCATCTATGCCCACCAGGGTAAGGACGTCATTAAAAAGGGGCAGGGTGTGATCAGGTGGTATATCAAATATTTTAACAATAGAATTGGCCGCCCTAGTGTCCACCATGAATTTAATAGGGGCCCCTGCGACATCTAAAGTTACAGATGTAGAAAACCCCTGGTTTGAACTGACCATCACGGTAGAATCTGGTTGGCCACACCTTCATTGTGTATTTATGTGCTACAGATTTTGGTCATGGTTTTGAGGGTACATAACCACAAATTGGGATTGTGGGGTATGACACTCTCTCCGATAGTGACCGGGCTGGCCACAACGCCAACAGCTCAGATATTTTCCTTGTTGGCCACGTTGATTATTGTCAAAACGCTGATTGGATCTATTGTTGGACCAGTAAGGATTCACAATAGGGTTTGGTTGCTGTTGGATACGCTGTGGCTTTAAGGGCCAAAAACTGTATCTCGCTTTTACCTTGGTGAGATTAACAAGGTCCTTCAGAGCAGCTAAATACAACTGGTGGGCCTGTAGCATTTCTTTATAAAATCACATAGGGTTAATTTCGGGATCTGGCAGGCGGTTGATGAAGGCCGCTGACTGGGTGGGGTTGAAGGGGACATATTTGGGCGAGGGCTGTTCCTCGTCAGGTTTGGGGTAAGGCTCACTGTGTGTCCTAGAGAAAGGAGGGCGATCCAAGGGGAGGGGATTGGTGACTGAGGAGCGTGGCGTCAGACTGGTTGGTGGGGGGAGAGACGGCATTGCAGGTATGGGAGGGACCAACAGCTCCTTAGTCTGTTCGGTTGTTCTCTGATGTAGTGGAGGCACATAGTAACCTCCTCCCAGAGTTAAAATAGGGAGGATTGGGACAGGATTATGACCTTGACTCAGGTGTGGGCGGTGAGCTGCACAATTATTACAACCATCTCTCCAGTCTGTGTTTTAGTAGCCACACTGGTAACATCTGCAGCTAGCTGGGTCGTATGGGGGCGGCTTCTCAATTGGTACTTCTGGATGGATAGAGGCAGGAGTGGGCGGGGTCAATGTGGGGGCTGTGGGGGGTGCCTCTAATAACTGTGAGGTGGGTGCTGGGACTAAGGCCGATGTGGGCAGTACAGAAAGAGTTAAGGGATTTTGGCCAGGGGATGGGACTGTAACATCTGTGAGTAGCTCTGGGGCATGTCCAGGATCAGGCTGCGAAGTAGCAACAAAACAACCTTCACGAGTGCCCCTAAAACCATCCTCAGACTTGGGTAACCTATAGGAAAACACAACATCCCCTTGCTCATCTTCATCTTTGACCTTAATATATCCTTCTGATAGCAATATCTGCGTTATTCTGTCAAACAATTCCGCATCATTTAACAATCTCTTGTGACCTTCAGGCCTTTCAGATTTCTGTCTGAATATTTTTGCTATCTTGGTGGTGTCCGGATTACACTAATTTATGACTGTGGCGTGCGTTACAGTCTGGCCGGAACTTAAGGCCACACTTCTATACTAGCTGGCAACTCCTCAGCTATATAGTAATAAGAGTCCCGTGTTACAGAGGAGGGGTACAAAATGTATTCCCTCCGAACTTGGTCAGCCTCACCAATATTTTTTATTGTCCTAACTCACTATCTTCGGTCACGTGAAAATCTTCCATGTCACAGAGGAGGTCGTACAAGAATGCATATGCACATACAAACAAATCCCGGCCTCCGGACTTGGTCAGCTGTACCAATTTTTAAACGTCCTAACACGCTATCTTCAGTCACGGGAAACCCCCCACGTCTTTAATTACAGACCAGGTCAGTCTAACTAGCTATATCCGGCCACCACCATCTTTCCTGCCCTAACAACCATCCTCTGGATCCCCGTGTGACACTCTCGATCCACACCTCAGGGCTAGGATCATACTACTGAGCCCCAGCGGGCACTACCCCTGAGTTACAATCAGGTACCTTTTAACACCGATAAGGACACACAGCCCGTCACTCCCTCCTCTCCAAGAAAAACCACATCGGTAGTGAATACAAAGTATGTAACACTCACCGAGGGCTGTAGGTGATCAGCCTAATTGGAGGGAAGGGAGGTCTCAGTCTGTGACATCCAAACCATCGGTATTTGCAGGTCGGCAATGCGTCCTTGGAGGGGCTCCACGTTGGTGCGCAATCGGTCAAGGGAGAAATTTAGGTAAAGATAGCTAATGGTATCTTCGTTCTGGGTATCAGAGTCCGGCATCGAATTAGCTATATATCTGCGCAGATATAATAAATAACTCAGAAGCAATGATCACAGAAGCTGTGTTCACTCTTTGAGCCAGCGTCACTAACTGAACTCGTGTATTGGAAAAGACTCAATTATACAGAATCATTGACCTTGAAACTAGAACAGAGAGTCTAGGGAGTAGAGATGAGCCACTGTTACGGGGGGCTGTCTGATAATAACTTAAAGGAGTATCAGACAGTCAGGGTCCACCGTGCAAAGACTCTGCTGCAGACTATGGCAGAGTGCAATACCTCTGTTAACTCACAGAAGGATATAATAAGTAAGTAAAGCAATTCCTCCCTTACTTGGAGGGTGTGTGGAATGATCTCTGTTAATAATCACAGAGACAAAGGCAATGTGTGCGAAATGGCACCTACCTAGGTCCGCTCTTCTAGTGGTGCAAAAGAGACGAACAGCAGCGTAAGCCGCACAAAGCTCCTACCTGCGTTCGCTCCACTAGTGTGCGAGGACACGAACCACTAGATATGGCACCTGCCTAGGTCCGCTCTTCTAGTGGTGCAAAAGAGACGAACAGCAGCGTAAGCCGCACAAAGCTCCTACCTCTGTTTGCTCCCCTAGTGTGCGAGGATACGAACAACTGCCAGACGCAGTATAAGGAACGTTACCCTAGCGGCAACGTCCACCTACGAGTCGAACCACAAGGCCCAGCCAGACCATGTGCCTCAGGCACCTGCCTATGTCCGCTCCCCTAAGAGGTAAGGATACAGACAGCAGCCGAAGCTGTAAGGTATAAGAACGCTACCCTGCCGGTAGCGCTCACCTAGCATAGACAGAGGAATGCCTAGAGGAACGCGCATAGAGCGGCTACTCTTATGCATGAACCAAGAGGACTGAGCGCCATGCGGCGTGTGTCAGGGTCTTATATAGACTCTGTGCCTCATCCAAGATGGAGGACACCAGAGCCAATCCGCTGCCAGAACGACAGGAGTGACGTCATGCTGGCCTATCACCGAGCAAGGCATCACAAGCACATGACCAGCGACCAATCGGCATAGAAGGTGTCAGAGACATGTGACCTCGTGTCAGCGATGATGTCACCCGCACATGTGCAATGGCTCCAAGATAGGACTTAGTCTCCGGCGCTCGCACATGTGCAATAGCAAGAAATCTGGACTTAGTCTCCAGCGCTCGCACATGTGCAGTAGCAAGAAATCTGGACTTAGTCTCCAGCGCTCGCACATGTGCAGTAGCAAGAAATCTGGACATAGTCTCCAGTGCTCGCAGCAACCGTAACAGCCACCCCCCTAGCGTTCGAGTTCGGTTCGTCGAATGGAGGCTCCGAACGTTCGACGAACTGTTCGACGAACCACTCAAACCCCATTAAAAACAATGGGAGGCAAACACAAACACATAAAAACACATTATACATGTACACATACAGTTAATAAACATTGCCATAACACTTACAGGTCCCCGCGACGCGTCCTGCACTCTGTCTTCCGCCCCTTTTCCTTCCGATAAACACTGCGTCCTCCCGGTAACCAGCACTGATGATAGGACCTATCGTGACGTCAAAATAGCATGTGACCAGTCATGTGTCTATTATCTCATTGGCTACAGACCAGTCACATGGCTAGATGTCATGCTAGGTCCTGTCAGTGCATCTCTCCGGTACGCGGTGATCGTTCTAGCATCCCGTGCAGCAGCGAAATGCTCTGGCACATGGTCAGCTTCCCCGTCCATGCATGTCAGCGCTCTTTACAGAGTCAGCCTACATGCAAGGATTGGATGCAATAGCCGGTGAATAACGGAGATCACCATTGCTATAGCAAGCCGCCTGTCAGCGGTGACGTCACCGCTTACAGAACGCAGCTTCTGCTCATTCACTTAGTGAATAGACTGCACGGGAGCAGCAGCGTCTTCCTCCCATGCAGTGCTGTCTGATGTAGCAGAGCTGCATGGGTTGAAGGAGAAAGAAGACAGAAGACCATAGATCGTGGAGGGATGAGAGGAAGTAATAAACATGGAATCTCTAATGTGTCTGTGTATTTATTTCTATTAAAGTATTTTTTCTATGTCTGGTGTCTTTTTATTAACCCTTTATTGGAGATTCTTAATGGCCGGGTCAAACTTGCCTGACATTAAGAACCTCTGGCTTAATACTAGCTAGTAAAACAAAGCTAGTATTAACTCATTAACTAACTAAGATGATGGCACTTCTATGAAAGCGCCATTTTCTGGGAGCGGCTGTGGGCTGCAATTCGCAGCAGAGGGGCCCAGAAACCTTGGGCTAACCTGTGCTGTGGATTCCAATCCCCAGCTGCCTAGTTGTACCTGGCTGGACACAAAAAAGGTGCGAAGCTCATGTCGATTCATGAAATTCATGAAATAATTAAAAAAAGGACGTCCCTATTTTTTTAGTTCCCAGCCGGGTACAAATAGGCAGCTGGGGGTTGGGGGCAGCCATACCTGCCTACTGTACCTGGATAGCATACAAAAATATGGCGAAGCCCACATTATTTTTTTGGTGGGCAAACAACTCCTGCATACAGTCCTGGATGGAGTATGCTGAGCCTTGTAGTTCTGCAGCTGCTGTCTGCTCTCTTCCATGCAGACAGGCAGCAGCTGCAGAACTACAAGGCTCAGCATACTCCATCCAGGACTACAAGGAGAAGAGTTTTTCCAGCAATTGGTCTACGCAAATTTTTTCTTAAAATCCAGTATTCTTTATTTAAGACATATTAAAAAGTCCATAACATGGTCAGGAAACCCATAGATGAGAGGACGCGTTTCGATCGACCTGATCTTAGTCTGTCTCTAAACCATATGGTCACAGGACTGTTTAAAAAGGGGCTGAGACCCACCATGTGATCAAATGGACAGAGAGAGTTTGGCAGACAAAAGTTTTAACCCATTATGGGAAAGGCTAAATTTAAGCACTGAAATAAACATCATTTTATACATAAATTTTTTACAAGAACCATATATATATATATATATATATATATATATATATATATATATATCTATCTGTACAAAAGATTTTTCAATAAGCAAACAATAGTTCATTTCTTTTGTTAAGACCAGCAGGGAATCTTGTGCCCATAGAAAAAATCCATTTTATTTCTTTTTGAAAGAGAATTTCTTTTAAATTTCCTCCTCTTTTTGGTAACTTTATTTTTTCAATAGCATTTACTTTCATACTGTTCAAGTTACCCGCGTGAACGTCACGAAAATGCTGTGACGCTCCAGATAATTTTCTAGAGGAGGTGTTGTTCACATCATAGATGTGTTCAGAAATTCTCTTTCTTAAAGAACGCGAAGTGCTGCCTATATACTGCAGCTGCCAAGCTGTGCAGGAAATCAAATAGACTACGTATTCAGAACCGCAATTGATCATGGAGGTAATTTCATAGGATTTTTTATCCACATACGAAGAGAATTTTTTAACATTTAACATATAACTGCATAGTCCACAGGTTTTATGACCACACTTATATGACCCCGTAGTCGGTAACCAATTTCCAGTATTTTTTTCTTTATTTACAGAGACGCATCTACTGGTGTGATCACTGGGTGATAAAATCGAACTTAACGTACTGTTTCTGTTAGAAACAAACCTCACACCATCTTTTAGAATTTGATTTAATATATCATCAGTAGATAATATTGGTAAATATCGTTTGATCACTTGGATTACGTCATAATAATTACCAATATTATCTACTGATGATATATTAAATCAAATTCTAAAAGATGGTGTGAGGTTTGTTTCTTAAAGAAACAGTACGTTAAGTTCGATTTTATCACCCAGTGATCACACCAGTAGATGCGTCTCTGTAAATAAAGAAAAAAAAACTGGAAATTGGTTACCGACTACTGGGTCATATAAGTGTGGTCATAAAACCTGTGGACTATGCGGTTAAATGTTAAAAAATTCTCTTCGTATGTGGATAAAAAATCCTATGAAATTACCTCCATGATCAATTGCGGTTCTGAATACGTAGTCTATTTTATTTCCTGCACAGCTTGTCAGCTGCAGTATATAGGCAGCACTTCGCGTTCTTTAAGAAAGAGAATTTCTGAACACATCTATGATGTGAACAACACCTCCTCTGGAAAATTATCTGGAGCGTCACAGCATTTTCGTGACGTTCACACGGGTAACTTGAACAGTATGAAAGTAAATGCTATTGAAAAAATAAAGTTACCAAAAAGAGGCGGAAATTTAAAAGAAATTCTCTTTCAAAAAGAAATAAAATGGATTTTTTCTATGGGCACAAGATTCCCTGCTGGTCTTAACAAAAGAAATGAACTATTGTTTGCTTATTGAAAAATCTTTTGTACAGATATATATATATATATATATATATATATATATATATATATATATATATATATATATGGTTCTTGTAAAAAATATATGTATAAAATGATGTTTATTTCAGTGCTTAAATTTAGCCTTTCCCATAATGGGTTAAAACTTTTGTCTGCCAAACTCTCTCTGTCCATTTGATCACATGGTGGGTCTCAGCCCCTTTTTAAACAGTCCTGTGACCATATGGTTTAGAGACAGACTAAGATCAGGTCGATCGAAACGCGTCCTCTCATCTATGGGTTTCCTGACCATGTTATGGACTTTTTAATATGTCTTAAATAAAGAATACTGGATTTTAAGAAAAATTTTGCGTGGACCAATTGCTGGAAAAAATCTTCTCCTTGTACTACCAGGATTTGCCAACCTTCCTTCCTTGCAATATCCACTGCATTTGGGTCTCCTACTAAGCAGGTGAGCTGGACACAACTTTTTTGCATGTCTTCCCTGGGCTTCCATTCCGTGCTCCCTGCTTAATATAATGGAATTATAAAGAAGTCATAATATTGACACTCGCAGATTTTTGTCTTAATATTTGGACTTGTCATTGACACTAATGGAGACTCCAATTGTTTTAAATGAACATAGCCAAAATGTATTTCTTATTGCGGATCAAAAAAGAATGGAGAGAGCGGCAAAAATCTTTTCCCTAAAAAGACAAGATTGTTCCACTGATGCACCTTTGGACTTTAATAAATCTATGTGGGAATTGGAAAAGGCTATGTCAGCAAGAATACGCACCTGGTGGGATAGCAAAACATTACAGACTTATCTGGATAAAAATATGATCTCCAGGGGGCTTCGTCTTAATAAAAGACCTACAGTGGAATGATGATTTTACCACTAAATGGAATCTGATTCTATCAGAATGCTCTAAGAATTTAATCCAACTTATTGTTGAACAGGAACGCAATAAAATAGTGGATTTGGAAGCGAAAATCAGAGACATTGAAACTTTTCTTGTCCAATATAATAATTGTGATTCTTATAAAGCTGCAAGAGACCAATTCAATACTAAAATGACTACTTTGGAGGATACTATAATATCATTTAAAGAAAAGAAATTTATCAGGGATTTGAGAGACTATGAAGAAAATAAAATTTACAACTGGCATACTTTTTGCAAATTCTCTCATACAGGTCCTCGATCAATACTGAGAAGTAAAAAACACAGTACACCCAATCAGGTTAGTTTTTCATCTACAGACCCAGAGACTACTGACTTGGATTCTACGGACTATAACACCGACGCTTCAGACACGAATTTGGATAATCCCTCAGGTTCCACTTCCTTGATGGAATCAAAAAAACATTTTTTCCCCCAAAAAATCGAAAAAAACAAGGAGGGGGGGGGGGCGCAAACATAGAAAACAGAGTGTATTACACCAGGGGGAAGAAAAAGTAAATGTTAATGACTGTTTTTCTGTGATTAATATGTCGGCTTGTGTTTTGGGGGATGGTGAAATAAGCGTTTTAAAAAAGGGTCTCAATTTTGTCCCAAATAAAAAATTTGATCTTTTTGGAACTATCTTGGACGTTAAAAAATTCATTCGAAAATTGACGGTTAAAAAGCATTTTTGGGGTAATGAAAACGCATTGCCGTCACCCAGCACACAAGCTGACACACTTTTTTCTCCTAATTCATTCCTTGAACAAATGGTTTTGCAGGATTTGCGTGATCTTTCTATTGATAATGTTATTGGTGTGAACACTGGTTCTGCGATTCCTCATTTCAATACTCCCAATCCTCAGTTTTATCCCATCCCCTCCAGGTGTGATCAAATGACAGACTTTCAAAACATAGTAGAAAAAGAACTCACAGCTCTCTCTCAAACAGGAGCCCTCAATTCACAACCTATCTAAAAAAGAAAAAAATGCCCTCACTGCTCTACGTGATAATCCTAATATCATTATAAAAAACGCGGATAAAGGCGGTGCAGTGGTGGTTTTAGATGTGGGCTTATATGAAAAAGAAATATTAAATATGTTAGAGGATGATAATATCTACAGGAGGGTTGAATTTGATCCCTCCTTGGATATTAAAAAATCTTTGGAAAGAATTTTAAAATGAAGGTTTTAACCTTGGTTTAATTGATGAAAAACAGAGGGATTATCTTAATCCGGTTTGTTCACTCACGCCTTTACTACATGCACTATTAAAAGCCCATAAAGACTTTTCTCCACCAAAATTTAGACCAATAGTGTCGGGGATTAATTCTGTTATAGAACATTTGTCTGAATGGTTAGACACCTATCTTCAATTTCTTCCAAGGATGTCCCCCGGACATGTTTTGGATAGTAAGCATGTATTGAACATTATCTCACAGGTTAAATGGCAGAGCAATTTCAGCTGGCTCACCTGTGATGTTCAGACATTGTACACATCCATCCCCCATTCACTTGCAATCCTGGCCCTTAGAGATCAGCTTCAAAAATATCCCAATTATTCTTTGGATCTCCAAAATTTTTTGCTGGATGTAACTTTTTTTTCTCTTAAAAAACAACTATTTTACATTTCTTGGTAATACATATGTTCAACTACAGGGATGTTCAATGGGCGCGCGATTTTCTCCTTCATTAGCATGCATTTTTATGTTCTGGTGGGAGGAGCAATTTATTTTTACCCAAAACAATCCCTTTTCCTCGGATATTGCAATATATTTACGTTATATAGATGATATACTTATTATATGGCAAAATCCTGATGAAAATATTGATAATTTCATTTCCTGCATCAACAATAATGCCCATAATCTAGCGTTTACATTTTTTCACCATCTTTCAAAAATTAATTTTCTGGATATGTCCTTCTATGGAAACAATATTAGTGGTAACATAGATTGTGCCCTATATCGAAAGCCCATAGCTGGCAACTCGTTGTTGCATGCTAAAAGCTGCCATCCCAGACACGTGATCGAAAACATCCCTGTGGGCGAATATATACGAGCAAAAAGATGTTGTACCAGCAAGGAAAGTTTTGAAGCTGAATGTAACAACATTGATAGAAGGTTTTTAGCCAGGGGATATGAGTATAAAAATCTTGAAAGGGCAAAAGTTAAAACCAATTCCAAGAATAGGAATCAATATCTGGACATTAATCAAAATAAAAATAAAAATTCTTTACAAAGTTCATTACCTGTAGTTTTTTCTACCAAGTTTAGGAATAATTATTATGACATAATCCAAGTGATCAAAAGATATTTACCAATATTATCTACTGATGATATATTAAATCAAATTCTAAAAGATGGTGTGAGGTTTGTTTCTAAAAGAAACAGTACGTTAAGTTCGATTTTATCACCCAGTGATCACATCAGTAGATGCGTCTCTGTAAATAAAGAAAAAAATACTGGAAATTGGTTACCGACTACTGGGTCATATAAGTGTGGCCATAAAACCTGTGGACTATGCGGTTAAATGTTAAAAAATTCTCTTCGTATTTGGATAAAAAATCCTATGAAATTACCTCCATGAGCAATTGCGGTTCTGAATACGTAGTCTATTTGATTTCCTGCACAGCTTGTCAGCTGCAGTATATAGGCAGCACTTCACGTTCTTTAAGAAAGAGAATTTCTGAACACATCTATGATGTGAACAACACCTCCTCTAGAAAATTATCTGGAGCGTCACAGCATTTTCGTGACGTTCACGCGGGTAACTTGAACAGTATGAAAGTAAATGCTATTAAAAAATAAAGTTACCAAAAAGAGGAAGAAATTTAAAAGAAATTCTCTTTCAAAAAGAAATAAAATGGATTTTTTCTATGGGCACAAGATTCCCTGCTGGTCTTAACAAAAGAAATGAACTATTGTTTGCTTATTGATTAATCTTTTGTACAGAAATATATATATATATATGGTTCTTGTAAAAAATATATATAAAAAAAAAATATATATTTAGATTTTTGTAAAAAAATATTCAGTTTTGTAAAGAAATACTGTATATATGTATAAAATGATGTTTATTTCAGTGCTTAAATTTAGCCTTTCCCATAATGGGTTAAAACTTTTGTCTGCCAAACTCTCTCTGTCCATTTGATCACATGGTGGGTCTCAGCCCCTTTTTAAACAGTCCTGTGACCATATGGTTTAGAGACAGACCAAGATCAGGTCGATCGAAACGCGTTCTCTCATCTATGGGTTTCCTGACCATGTTACGGACTTTTTAATATGTCTTAAATAAAGAATACTGGATTTTAAGAAAAATTTTGCGTGGACCAATTGCTGGAAAACCTCTTCTCTTTGTACTACCAGGATTTGCCGACCTTCCTTCCTTGCAATATCCACTGCATTTGGGTCTCCTATTAAGCAGGTGAGCTGGACACAACTTTTTTGCATGTCCATCCAGGACTGTATGTAGGAGTTTTTTGCCCCCCCAAAAAATGACGTGGGCT